>NC_048298.1:189257267-189300384 GCF_013100865.1 Trachemys scripta elegans
AGGCAAGGGGGCTGCCTGAAGCCCATAGCGCTCGGGCAGCTCGGCTCTTAAACAGAGCCGAAGAGTCAGGGGAGGAGCACAGCAGCCGCGGGAGGGGAAGTGCCCGGCCGGCATTTTCCCGGACATGTTCGGCTTTTTGGCAATTCCCCCCGGACGGGGGGTTGATTGCCGAAAAGCCGGACATGTCCGGGAAAAAACGGACGTATGGTAACCCTAGTTTGAACCCTTCTGTGTCAGGCCTGGGCACTGGCAGTACAGCTCAGTAGCTAGAACCAGGCCGAGGGAGCTGGAAACCAGAGCCAGGAGTCAGAACCCTGGTCAGGAACCAGAGGCAAGGGTCAGAGCTAGACTCATGATCAGGGTAGGAACAAAGGCTGGAGCGGGACCAGAGCAAGGCAGAAGCTAATGCAGGACAGGAGCAACCACAATCACAGCTGTAGGCCAAAGCATTAAGCAGTCAGCAACTGCTGAGCTTAAAAGCAGACCTGCTGGTTCCCTTCGGCAAATGAGCGGGTGGTCTGGCCAATCAGGCGCTCCTACCACAGCTCAGCTGAGATCATTAATCTGCCTGGAGGCTGTGCTGGCTAGTCCTCAGACTCAGCTGAATTTCTGTTAATACCAAAACACATCTTGATTATGTGGTACCAGGAACAAAATCATCTTTTCTATCATGTTTTGCATCTAATTACTTACAGCTCCAACTTAAAACAATATCCCTCTTCCAGGAATAAAGTATAAGGGAAACCTGTGCTGTTTCAAACAGTACGGGATGTCATCATCTTTTCAGCACAAAATCCTCCTACAGCAAAACTATTTTGGAAAAGTCAGGGCACTCAAGCTTTGTCATAAACACTTGGACATGGTACCACAAGACTTGCAACAAATCAAAAATTCTACAAATGACTGTCCAACATGAATTTCTTTGTATGAATTGAAACTTTTTGAACCAAGAGAATTTCTTGATCTTATTTTAAATCAAATAAACATTTTTATTGTTTATAGTTACCTATTACACCAATCTCATGTGACTAAGCACTACTTATTTGCCAGAAATAACTCTGTCTAAATGACAAACTAAGGTCGCAATCTTGCGAACAGTTATGTACATGATTAACTTTACCCATATGAGTAGGGACCTACCAAATTCACGGTCCATTTTGGTCAATTTCACGGTCACAGGATTTTAAAAATCGTAAATTTCATTATTTCAGCTTTTAAATCTGAAATTTCACCGTGTTGTAATTGTAGGTGTCCTGACCCAAAAGGAGTTGGGGGGGAGGTGGGAGGGTTGCAAGGTTATTGTGGGGGGGGAGGGGGTTGCAGTACTGCTACCTTTATTTCTGTGCTGCTGCTGGCGGCAGCGCTGCCTTCAAAGATGGGCAGCTGGAGAGTGGCAGCTGCTGGCTGGGAGCCCAGCTCTGAAGGCAGCACCGCTGCCAGCACCAGTATAGAAGTAAGGATGGCATGGATGGTATTGCCACCCTTACTTCTGCACTACTGCAGGCAGGACGCTAAATTCAGAGTTGGGCACCCGGCAAACAGCTGCCTCTCTCTGGCCACCCAACTCTGAAGGCAGCGCAGAAGTGAGGGTGGCAATACTATGACCCCCCCTAAAATAACCTTGCAACCCCCCTGTAGCTCCCTTTTGGGTCAGGACCCCCAATTTGAGAAACGCTGGTTCCCCTGTGAAATCTGTATAGTATAGGGTAAAACCACACAAAAGACCCGTTTTCATGGGGGGAGACCAGATTTCCATGACATGTTTTTCATGGCCATGAATTTTGTAGGGCCCTACATACGAGTTGTCCCATTGACTGTAATGGGACCACTCACATGCACAGAGCTTAAGCACATGTGTAAGTGTTTGCAGGATCAGGACCAAAATTTCTAAGCAATTCATCCTCTTTGTATACTCCAAGCTAGAACTGAATACTTTCATGGTACATTGTCCACATAAATTATCCTTCTCTTTTCATTCCTGCCAAACAATTTTGAATGAAAACACAAAATTGTGGTTTGGGGCAACTGCATTTTGAGAACGAAGAGGAAAATAATGAAAAATGAAAATTATAAATGCTTCAATCAGGCTGCATAATTTTAAATCTTAATGTTCATCAGAGATGGGCTTAAACTGCACATTCAAATTTAAAACACTCCAAAAGTTTGATGGTATATGGGTTTTGGGATCAGGCACTCCTCAGTTCTCATTGTAAAGTGCAGTAATCACAGAATTATAGAATCATAGCACTGGAAGGGACCTCAAGAGGTCATCTAGTCCAGTCCCCTGCACTCATGGCAGGACTAAGTATTACCTAGACCATCCCTGACAGGTGTTTTTCTAACCTGCTCTTAAAAATCTCTATTGGAGATTCCACAATCTCCCTATGCAATTTATTCCAGTGCTTAACTACTCTAACAGTTCAGAAATTTTTCCTAATGTCCAACCTAAACCTCCCTTGCTACAATTTAAGCCCATTGCTTCTTGTCCTATCCTCAGAGGTTTAGGAGAACAATTTTTCTCCCTCCTCCTTGTAACAACCTTTTATGTATTTGAAGACTGCTATCATGTCCCCTCTCAGGCTTCTCTTTTCCAGACTAAACAAACCCAATTTTTTCAATCTTCCCTCATAGGTCATGTTTTCTAGACCTTCAATCATCTTTGTTGTCCTCCTCTGTACTTTCTCCAATTTGTCCATGTCTTTCCTAAAATGTGTCGCCCAGAACTGGACACAGTACTCCAGTTGGGATTGTATCAGCATGGAGTAGAGTGGAAGAATTACTTCTCATGTCTTGCTTACAATACTCCTGCTAATATATGCCAGAATGATGTTTGCTTTTTTTGGAACAGTGCTACACTGTTGACTCACTTTTAGCTTGTGATCCTCTATGACCCCCAGATCCCTTTCCACAGGATTTCTTCCTAGGCAGTCATTTCCCATTTTGTAGGCGTGCAACTAATTGTTCCTTTCTAAGTAGAGTACTTTGCATTTGTCCTTATTGAATTTCATCCTATTTACTTCAGACTATTTCTCCAGTTTTTCCAGAGCATTTTGAATTTTAATCCTATCCTCCATAGCACTTGCAACCCCTCCCAGCTTGGTATCATCTGCAAACTTTGTAAGTGTACTCTGTATGCCATTATCTAAATCAGTGGTTTTT
The DNA here is from genome assembly GCF_013100865.1 of Trachemys scripta elegans. Lineage (NCBI taxonomy): Eukaryota > Metazoa > Chordata > Testudines > Emydidae > Trachemys > Trachemys scripta. The sequence goes on from NC_048298.1 coordinate 189,260,427, forward strand.
AAACTGCAGGTCGCGACCCAGTACTGGGTCGCAGAATATAAGGCACTGGATTGCAGCGGCTCTGGTCAGTGCCATTGACCAGGCCATTAAAAGTCCCATTGGCAGTGCTGCCCGGCTAAGGCAGGCTCGTCCCTACCTGTTCTGACACCGTGCTGTACCCCAGAAGTGGTCAGCAGCAGGTCCAGCTCCTAGGCTGGGAGGGCCATGGGGCTCCACGCACTGCCCCACCCGAAGCACCAGTTCCGCCAATTGGTTCCCAGCCAATGGGAGCTGGGGGGCGGTGCCTGCAGGCAAGAGCCACACGGAACCACTTGCATGCCTCCGTTTAGGAACCGGACCTGCTGCTGGCCGCTTCCAGGGCACAGCGTGGTCTGCAGTGCCGGGACAGGCAGGAAGCCTGCCTTAGCCTTATTATCTTCTAGGTTATACAACAATGGTTAATTTTTTCTTTTGGCAACTGGGGCTTTTTTCTGTATATCTAATGTAAACGACATAATGAAAAAATAATCACTCTCACTGCAAAGAAATGTTTACAAATATTTACACTGGCCATACATGCTCTCCTTTTGTGTTCACTATCAACAAATGTACAAGTTGTCAAATTGTAGTTACATAGATGTTCCTGGAAAGTGAACTTCAAAGTTGCAATTTTAAATGTGCATGAATGAGTATTTTCTCCAGAAGTATATGAACACACATTCAGTGACGTAAAGTAATAGTTACAACCGAACAACACTATAGCAATGACTAAAATGAAGCCAAATTACTCTAGCCCTCTGAAAAAATAGAAATTAGAGATAAAAAAAGACATATTAGGCCTCTTAGTTTATTCCCCTATCAATACATGATTGTTCCCTGTGGTATATTTTAGGTAATTCATCTAGTCCACTTTTAAAGTCTTGACCAATGGATCATCCCCTAGTTCTTTTTGGACAATATGTTTATACAAAAGTAAATTCTATCATTAATGTGGAGGATCTGAAGTTTTTTCGACTAGTACTGATTTCATTCTCTCCCCTCCACTTCAACAAACATGATAAGCACATGGATTGGCTAAAATACTTGCCCAAATGTTAATATATAACCAATTTCTGCATGTTTTGCTGCTGCAAACAGACTCCATTTCTTACTCCTATAACTATACAGTTTGCTTGCTCAGCAGTGCTAGGTTGATAGAATAACATAAGTCTTCTGTGTCTATAGTAAGTGTTTTTCAAGCACAGTTGGATATGGACATGTCTCAGGCCTGGTTCAAATTTAGTTTATAAAAAGCCTAGTAACTGTTGCTGGAAGATGTAGGACCTATGCTTGTGTGTTTTCTACACCCGTAGGAAAAAATGGTTGATTGCAATTGCCAGCCTGTCAGAAGCATTCATTATTAGACTTCCCGCAAAAGTCACACACAAACACAAACCCCCTCCGTCCCCGCACCTCCCATCCCTTTGAAATTCAATTCCCAGTGTGAAAAAAACTGCTTCTGATGCCATTTTTGGCAAAATTTGTGAAATTCAGTTCTTTTTGGTGTTATCTTTGGCTCTGAAAATACCAACACTCTGCAAAAATATATTTGATGCCTTAAAAACATTTGAATTGTTACCATTTTCATATCAGATTATTATGCACATCAATATTTTACTGCTCATATTCCTTAAAAACATCTGAATACAAGAAGACTGTGAAAAGTGTTTTTTCCCCATAGCCATGTACTTTTGTTTTAACTTACAACTTAATAAAAATAAATTTCAGAAATGTAGTTATTCTATATTATGGCTGCTGACTGGTATTTTTCAGTTGACTGAGTAGGAACTCCAAAAAGGTAAAAAAGCGAACAGAACTATGACCAAGCAAACAGAAGAAATTGAATCAAATACTGTAAACCCCAATGTTAAGATACAAATAAAACCCAGAAGATTTTAATACTCAGAACTGGATATCAAAAGAAACATTACATTTCATTTAAAATCTGATCAGCACCAAACTGCATAGTCAATCTATTTCTCTTACTGCTGCAATTTTATTTATCATGTGATATCTTTAGGCAGCTGGAGCAATGATAACCTAAACAACAGTGTCTTGAAGTATTGGATGTAAATAAATATCGGTAGGCTTTTGACACTGGTACGGATGCATTACTTTACTGGACAATGACAGTTCCAGCCGTGTTCTTTAGGAGGTAAATTTCCGAAGCAGTTATGAAACTCTTCCCAAATAAGGCCTTTAAAATGATATAATAGGCAGAAATACAGTATTCAACATTAGCTTGTTGGGCTCAAGTGGTACAATACTGCATATGTTCTATTTCCAGAACTGTAGTGTTCTTAATAATACAGCAGTTGGCTACATTTGTAAGTCTACTTAGATAAATATTATCTGTTCCATGATAGAAGGGTAAGAAAATGCTTTGGGCTCTAATATGATGGACACAGTGGAGCTCAAAAAATATTACCATTTTCAAGATGTAGAAAAGCAGTGTTGCATTTTGGACTACATCCTAGTCCCACTGAAGTTAGTGGCCAAACTCCCACTGATTTATATACAACTAAGAATCTACTCTTTTTTATGGGTTTTTAGTTTGCTTGTTTTCTATGTTATGTGCAGTTTCCTACTGCCATAAAGTCAGTGGAAGTGTTGCCATTTACTTCAACGGAACAGGATCTGTGCTGTGTGAGCTTTGTATTTTCCAGGTGGATTCACTTATTGAACATCATGAATTTTAAGCAAAAAAAGCATAGCTCTATAATCCACAGAGACTTATCCTCAAAATTCGATGCGATAGGACCAACTGAAGTCTATTTCAGTCTTTGGAACAAGTATCAAAAAAAAGTTAATATTGTGAAGTATTTGACGACATACAACTATAAAGGAATGAAAAAGCCAATACAGTAAATTGATAAAATTTTGAGCCATACAGAAGGCATGCAATATGAATATACAATCCTTAACATTATTATTTTCTAAACATTTAAAGACTTACAGTCAACAAAAAACTTACCTTGATATGAGCTGCTGGATCTGGGACAGTCTGAATCATGTCCTTTAAGAGGCCAGTGTGTTTACCAGTTCAAACCCCAAGGCAGCTGCACAAACAAGAAAACAAAATCACATAAGAGTCTATATGCTTATATTTATTTCCAATAAGACTATTTTCTTTTCTGGAGAAATAAGTTTTTTTTCCCTATAGCAAATACAGCTGATGCTGTATGTAAGATATTATTGGTTCTATTTCTTAAAGGAGAAAACAAAGTCAGGGATTGAACCTGTGTTCCTTATTCAGGAAAATTCTCCTTTAAACTTAACAGGCAATTCTCCCTGAATAAGAACTGCAGGATTGGGCTCTAATTGTATAGCACTGGTATTCTTAATATAGGGCAGAGTTGCTCTAGAATTTCTTCTTCCCCTGTTAGATGCAATATAATTGGGGCAGATCCTCAGTTGATTGCTTCAGTGGAGCTGTGCCCATCTACAAGAGCTGGGGCTCTGGCCCATCATCTAGTTCAATAGCATTTTAAAACACAGAACTTTTGAAATTCCCAATATATGATTGATAGTACAGTATTATTTAGACAATATTTTTATTTTTTAAGTAATGTCTCCTCTAAAATAACATATTGCTCAATAACAGGAACATTAGCTATGTGCTAAAGAGTACGGTTTGTAGTAGGAAAACAAAGCACAAAAACATAATTTTAGTTATACCTCATTTTTCTCTGTTTTCCCTTAAAAGCCTGGAAAGTCCGCATTTTCCATGCAGAGTGATTCCTTTACATTCTTGAACTCCTTTTTGTCTTTTAAAGTGACAAGATGATATTATTAATAATTCTGTTCTTACAGCTAAGATCATTTGAGGTTCAAGCTTCTATTTACTTGTCATGGTCAAAGGCTGATACCTTGACTCATTGTGTTGCACCTTAATGGGACCACTTGTGGAATAAAGTTTTACTCAGTGTGATTAAAGGTATCAGAATTTGGCCTTTAGTGAATTTTCTCTTTACTACTCAAAGGGCCCAACCTTACTCCCATTGAAGTCAATGGGAAGTGGGTTAGTAAACTTTAAGACTGAATTCGGAAAGCCCAATACAAGCAAAATTCACAGTTAGGTGAACCATTGGTACAGTTTCCCCAGCTAGCCATGGAAGATCATACGGGTTGTTGGAGTGATTGTGTTCTTTGGAGATTTCTCTCCCACGTGATTTGAAGTGTTGGTACAATTCATGCAAAACAGATGTGCAATTTTTAATTTTTTTAAAAAAGTTAATTATTGAACAAATGAACCTAACTCCTTTTTCAACTGCAAACCCCTTTTCAAACATCAGCAGCATTATCCAATGTGTTTTATGGGATGAAAATTTTAAGATCTCAAAATGTCATATATTAAAATATTACAGTTGTATAAATTGTGAGATTTTATTTCACTTCCTCTGTCATCATGGTCATCATTTTTACAGCCACTGGAAAAATGTGAAAAATTATCGAAGAAAATTTAGAGTTTTGCTGCATCAGTGATTATTTTTGTCAGCCCAAAGCAATGCAGGTTTGCCTGACATGCAAATACAAATTATTCCCCCAATCTATTTTGAAATGTTTCATTCGGGTTTTAGGAAGATAGCTAGACTCAGTCAGGTATTGTGACTGAATTGCTCACAAAGACCTGAATACTTTTCTAACCCTCTCCCTGCCAGGTGCTTATTGGCTCTTCGGAAGAGCAACTCCCACATAAGTCAATGGGATGTTTAGGTGTTCTGCACCTTGCAGGACTAAAATCATAGTGAGCGAGGCTAATGGGAGATATAGAGAAACATGGACAGGGAGTATCCATGATAAACAGCTGAACATGCCCATTCAGGTACCAAACAAAAGTGCCACTTTATGGGTCTGATCAGGGAGGATCTGCAGTATGTGAATTTTTCAGGTTTGGGTGGAGAGCGCGTGGTTAAGGGTTTTGCCCAGCTTTCCCATCTCCTTTACCATATATGCAGAAAAAGCTGCCACAATTTAGCCCATAAAATAAGATTTGGGGGCAATTTTTCAGAGGCATTTAGGTGCCTAAATATGCAGATAGGCGTTTCATGGGACTTTCAAAAGCACCTAGGTGTCTAACTCCACTTGAATTAAATAGGAATTAATCACTTAGGCCCTTTGTAAATCCCACTAGGCTCTTATCTGCATCTTTAGACACCTAAATATCTTTAAAAATCTGGCCACTGGTAAAGAATTTAAATACATCCGTTCACTAATGTACCTGTCATTAACATATGTGGGCTTCACTCTACATGGGAAAACTATGACAGGCATCAGTTTAGTACTTTTGGAACAGGATCACCAGACTTCTTAGGGTATGTCTACATTGCAATAAAAAACCCGCAGCCAGCCTGTGCCTGCTGACTCAGCCTCATGGGGCTCAGAGCAGCAGGCTGTTCAATTGCAGTGTAGATGTTGGGGTCAGGATGGAGTCCGGGCTCAAGGAACCTGAGAGATGGGAGGATGCCAGAGCTCGGGCTGCAGCCCGAGCCGGAATGTCTATATTGCAACTAAACAGCCTCTTTGCCTGAGCCCTGCGAGCCAGAGTCAGCTAGCACCCACCAGCTGTGGGTGTCTAACTGCAGTGTATGTAGACATAGCATCAGAGCTTAAATTTGCCTGGAGCGAACAGCCAGGGGCAGTAGCTTAGGCAAAACTGACTGGATTATGCTGGTACTTTTTCAATCTACATCTAGAGGCCAAAACAGAGAATTCTTTACAAAAGAGAGGGTGGGAGAAATTTGTAAATCCAACTGGAAATCAAAGAAAATGTTTGTTCAGTCTGAGTTTGAAACGTGGATAGGTTATGGCAATTTTATATTTTTTCTATTTAAGGCACTCATCTGTAGCAGTGCTCCCAAATGGAGGTTGCTGTTTCAATAGCATATGTCACAGTTCAGGGCCACTGCACCTGAATTCCCCACTTGTGGTCCACCAAAGGCACCCACTCTAGGGCTATGTCTATACTACGGACCTTACAGTGGCACAGCTGTACTAATGCAGCTGTGCCGCTGTAAGGTCTCCTGGATAGCCATTCTATGCCTGCGGGAGAAAGCTCTCCCACCAGCATAATTAAAGAATCCCCAAAGAATGGCTGTAACTATGTCAGGGGAAGACAGTCTCCTGCTGACTTAGCACTGTTCACACTGGCACTTTTGTCAGTGAAACATTTATCAGTCATGGGTGTGTGGGTGTTTTTTCACACATCTGACCGACAAAAGTTTCACTGACAAAAGTGCTAGTTTAGACATAGCCTAGGTTCCTGGTTTTTCAGCCATCACCTCTGTTGGGCAGAGAGACCCATGTCTCTCTCCCTCCTAACCAGGGGGTTTCCAGGCTGCACACTTCCCAGCCTACACTGTGATATTCCCAGCAAGACTGACTGCCTAAAAGACCAAGGACTTCACTTTGCTTTCTCTCCAGACTCTACGCTCAGCGTATTGCCTGCTGTGATAGGGCGTGGCCCTCACACTCACATTAACCCTAAAGGTTAACCTGAAGAGGTTAATGTAGAACAGATGGGCCAATGAACTTCTTAGGCTGCAAACTGGGGAATATTTACTCAGACAGGAGAGCTCTAAGTAAGAGAAAGTCACCTGTGCAGGAACAGGTGGGGCTTCTATAAAAACAGGAAGCTGGTAGGCGAAAAGAGACTGCAGTCACTCTCCCTGGGACAAGGGAGAGAAAGGGATTTGAACTCAAGAGGAAGGGTTTGTCTATCAGGTCCAAGAGATAGGGGGTTGGCTAAAAGGGTGGAGAATAAGAGCCTGGGACAGGCAAGATAGGAAGGAGTCCAGGAGTGGCAGGAAGGTTTGTTTTCGTACAGATCTTGGGTACTGGAGGCAGGATTTCTGGTCTGGAACCCAGAGTAGAGGGAAAGGCTGGGTTCCCCTAACAGCCACTGAATGAGAGGTACAATCTGGGCAGTGAACTTGAAGACTGTATGGGTCCACTTTTTCTGGCTACTAACGGAGTGGCTCAGCCAGGGCAGTTAAGGACCATCTGGGATGGTGTGGAAGGCCTTGATAGTACCCTGGAAGGGGAGGACTATTTGTGACTTGGCTGGAGGGCTAAGCCATGAAGATGAAGTGTGGCAGCTCCTGAGGAGCAAGAGAGGGGCCACAGAGTGAGACAGCAGGCTGAGGAACTGCAAGAAGAGGGTGTTGGGCTGGCCGAGCTAATCCCCAGACACGGCCAGCAGGAAGTGCTCCGATAGTGAGTAGAGACTCCCATGACACCCTCAGTTATGTTACCACACAGCACTAAGCAAGCGTTTTCACCTTAAGAATAAATGTATTACTGAGAAAACATATTAAAAACAAGAAAACACACTTGCTAAAAAGCTTGCCAGAGGTCACCTCAACTCCACCTGGGGCTCTAGTAGGTGTCTGTCCTTCAAAACCCTTCAGTGGACTGCAAAGATATTTAAACTTAATTCAATGAGTTCTCACAAGGCATGGCAGGAAATAGCCATATCTGTCATAACACAGTCTTAATTCTGACCTGGACAACCATTTACAGCTTCATCAGGCCAGAAAGGGTGCCCTTCTAGATCCCAGCCTACAGAAAGCACAACTTTGTATTTCTACCTAAGCAAATCATTGCCTAAAAAAACCTCCATTATATTTCTTGTTTTCTTTTCCGCAAAAAAATAAAACCACTATTTAAATAATTTCACTTCCACCTTTACTGGTTAGACATAAAAGTTTCAGACATCCGGTACTAACTTTCTGAACCAGATAATATTTTTTTGTCAGAATTACCCCAACCCCTGAGTTTCATGCATGTCATGTTTGTGCGTCACAATCTGTCAAAGGGTCTGCCCTTAGCTGTATATTTGGCACTGTAATCTTTGCTAAGCATGCCTCTAGTTTAAAGGCCTGATTCCGACGGGTGCTGAGCACCCCCAGAGGTTACTCAGCACCTTGCAGTAACAAGCTATAAAAGCTGGATTCAGGAAAGCATCTCTGTCCAGGAAAGCACATAAACATGTGCCTAACTTTAAGCATGTATTTAAGTCCCAAGTTAATGGGACTTAAGGACATACTTAAAGTTAAATATGTACTTAAGTGTTTTCCTGAATCAGGGCCTAAATGGTGAGCCAGAGCATATTTTAGTGTCAGAGCAGTGCTTTACATTAACTGTACTTCAGCAAAATTCTTATAGTTCCAGGTGTCCCTAGTTTACACAAAGTTTCAGGTTTCAGAGTAGCAGCCGTGTTAGTCTGTATCTGCAAAAAGAAGAACAGGAGTACTTGTGGCACCTTAGAGACTAACAAATTTATGCATCCGAAGAAGTGGGCTGTAGTCCACGAAAGCTTATGCTCTAATAAATTTGTTAGTCTCTAAGGTGCCACAAGTACTCCTGTTCTTCTTTTTACAAAGTTTCACTCACTTTGTTTTACAAGCACATATACAGAACATAACAAAGTAGCATTTGTTCATTAGATACTAAATTAAGGGGGACAAATTCCACAGTTGTGTTCAGGTCCATTTGAACTCCAATGAGAAAATAAAAATAAAATGATAGCACAGGATGCAATCAACCAAACCTGGGTATGCATTTTTACATACTCTCTACCAATAATATGTAAATTCTGTAGTTGAAGACCGATATAAACTATAGAGTCTACTACCCTTTCCATTCATACTTGCAACTCCAACTGAAATATCTTGAAGTTGTATGCATACATCAAAGAGCCTTGGAAATATGAACAGATGTGATTAAATTGTTTTTCCCTTTTATAGTCATATCAAAAGGATCAGACTAATGTACACAATGATAAACTCTTAGTTATTTGGCGAAGTCTTCCCTCTACTCCAGAGGGTCTACTCACCTGTTGTTACATTAGTAGTGTTTCCCCTGTGCAATCTTTCCCTTCATAATGACAGCATAAATTATTTTTTCACAAATTGGCACATTATGCTTACCTAGATGCAGGTTCTATGCATTCCACTAAAACACAGTAAGACAGTATGTCCTGCCATTCAGTTTAACAGATGAACTCAGATTTAGGTCCAAATTCCACTCTGAGCTACATGTACTGAAACTCAGAGCCGAATTTGGCCATTAGTATAATTTAGAGTTATATTCTGTCAGTGCTTATTTTTGCCAACTCAAAGCATGTAGTTACACCAGGGGTGAATTTGGCCCACAATATCTATCTGAAAAATGTATAATATGCAAACTCCAGCTTGTTGCATCTATATTCATCATTAACTGGTGGAATCCTCGGTGTATGAAAACTGACCTGCTATATTTCATGGGCCAGATTCTCAGCTGGTGTAAATTGGTATAGCTCCACTGAAGGCAATGATCATATTCAAGGAACACCCCAAAACAGCCAGTTATAGACAGAGGGATGGTGGAATTTTATTCAATAGCCCCCTTCCAGCTGATAATTACACTTTAGGAACAGTCTCTTATCACCCCTTCCAAAGGGCATAGCCTAACAGCAGTACAAACGTACAGTTCATAAATATATAAGTATGAGATGATATGAAAAGCTATGAATGGTAGACAGCAGTGGAAATTTTACTTAAGCACACACATGTGTAATGTAGTGAATAATATGATGTGGTATTGTACAGAGGTTTTATTAGCATGAGGGCTTTGGGATCATTACTATTTTTCACGGGGTGAATCCAGGAGTGAGTTATACAAATCATCCCAAATGAGTGCCAGTAAAGCCTTTAAACCCTATCACATTATCATGTAGCCTGCATATGCTATATATTTTACAGGAATCTATTTTAAGATGTTTGAGCATTTTTAAAATGTGGAGCTGTATTCACTCCCTAGGTTCTATCAGCACCTGCCAATGGAACCCAGGCTAATCTCACTCTATCTGGACACCTAGATTTAGCTGGCACTGGTAAGGCAGGGTGTACAGCAAGACCAGGTTAGAATACCCAGGGCAGGTGATGATTTAGCACGTCCCCTGGACAGCCTGTATCAGACCAGCGGCTGTGTAATTGGAGCATATGGCTACTGCCAGAAATTAAAGCTGCTCTCCCTTGGTAAGTGAATGCCCTAGGTGACACAGTTGTTCTGCTGGTGCAGGGGGTGCAATTTTCACTTCACTACTGCACTCAGAGGTGAATTAAGTCCTTTATTGGTACTCTTAAAGTTCAGGGGTGAAGTCCTCACCTACTGTAGTCAATGAGATTTTTGCCATTCACTTCACTGGGGCCAGGATTTCACCCAGACTTAGTTACCATGCGCAAGGCTCAGAAGGAGAAGAAGATGATATAATACATTTTGGAATCCATGAAAGAAAGAAAAATAGCTGTTCTGTACAGAATAATGTTCCAGAGCCAGAAGCAATTGTTATGGATTCCAGTGAGCAAATGAGAATCTTCTCTTTCCACATAGGCTTGTGAGATACTGCTCCAGAACTGAAAAGTGACTATCGTGCACCTCAAAGGAATATTTTGCCAGAGGTAAATTCCTCACATGACAGAATTCATGACCATTAATAGTATCTGCAGTGGTGGATTTAGAGTTAGTGGGGCCCTGTGCTCAGCTTCATTGTTGGGGCCCCTCCTTGGGATCCAGCCAAGAAAAAGAACATTCTCTCATCTCCCCCCCTGCCCCCGTTTTTCATTCTTTTTTCTTCATTCTCCTCCTATAAGTTATAGGAAGTAAATGAAAATAAAGTGAGGTACCTTGATTGTTTTTGTAGTCTAATTTATTTTTCCACAGACCACTTGAAAATCGCTGAGGGTCTCAGCAGACCACTTAATGATCTTTCCAAATATTGTTTGTACTGTTAGCTAACTATTGTAAAGCACTTTGGATAAGAGCGCTTTATAAAAACAATGTAAAAAATTGTTGGGGTGCGGGGTCTGGCCAGGACTTGGAGTGCAGGAGGGGGCTCAGGGCTGGGGGTGCAGGGTCTGGGAGGAAGTTAGGGTGTAGGAACTGGCTGGGATGCAGGGTCTGGCCAGGAGTTAGGATGCAGGAGGGGGCTCAGGGCTGAAGCAGGGAGCTGGGGTGTGGAGCACTTAGGATGCAGGAGGGGCAGGAATGCCGCACACTCGGGGGAGGAGGCGGGGAAGAGGTGCGGGAGGGGGAGCTTGGCTGACGGTGGAGGCAGAACCTGCAGCAGGAGACCCAGGAGCCAGCAGGACCAAGCTTCTGCCGGCAGAGCTGCCCGGTCTTGGGGTCCCTCCTCATTGGGTGGCCCCATGCCAGGGCACCTTGTGTTTTATGGTAAAGCCGCCTCTGAGTATCTGCTTGAGAAAATCCCAGAACTGGAATTGTAGTACTGTTTATAAATCAGAATTTATAAATCAGGGATCGTTTGGGCAGACTCAGCCAATGTGCCACCTACAAACATCCCTGCTCTTCTAGTCCAGTGGGCTTTCTTGAACAGAAGAGCAGATCTCCACACTGAGTTGTATAACACTGGCGGAGGATTTTCTGTTTATTTTGTGGTTGAGTAAAACCGTTTTAATTTTTGTTTCTTTTGTCATAATCCATGCACGCTAGAAACCTCAAGAATAAAACCTTGCAGAGGGAATATGCTGGATGAAATATTTTCATTGCAGAGGCAGCTGCTTCATCTACACCAGTGGTTTTCAACCTGTGCTCCATGGACCCCTGGGGTTCCGTAGACTATGTCTAAGATTTCCAAAGGGATCCATACCTCCATTCGAAATTGTTTAGGAGTCCGCAAATGAAAAAAGGTTGAAACCACTGATTGACTCTATCAATGTACACTATTTGAACGGGATTTCATCACTCTAAATGAAGGGAGTGAGTAAAACAACAATATAGAACCAGAGGACCAAATTCAGAAGTAATACATAAATCAGAACACCTTACAATCCCCCGGAGTCAGTTAGATCTCCTTACACCCACTCAACCACCCTATGAGGGAATACAAATTGATACAATTTACACCTTCCTCCAGCTCCTCAGAATGTAAGTTACATCAATATATACTGATTTTCACAGCAGTAGTGGTGGAAGTCAGACAGGGATGGGAAGGGGTGTCTAATACCACCTAACAAAATACCTGTGAATTTTGTCCAGAAATGTTAGTAAATTCCATTTTTGAAAATATATTAAATAAATAATAAATTCTTTGGCAGCTGAATTTAAATAAAGTGTTTTTCTTTTTTAAGTTAAATTTGTGCTTCTAGTAGAACTGGTTGACAATTTTCCCTTAATGTTTTTTTGAATGGAAAATGGATTTTTGACAAAATGGAAATTTTCACATAAACACAAAAATTCATTTTCAACAGAAAACAAAAAAATGTTTTGACAAAAACCTGAAAAGCTTCAAAAAGAAAATTTTCAGCAAAAATGACTTTTAAAAAAAAAATAAAAAAATTATTTTCTTTTTGGTATGTAACATGTCAGAGTGTTGGCATAAGGAAGGTGGTAAGTGAGAATGGAGACATATGTGATCATTCTTCGGACATCTTTCACGAGCTAATGGCCTGATTTTGTAGGCTCTTGGATGACCCTATCCATGGTGAACTCAATACTATCAATGAATGCTTTATGCCCTTAACATCTGTATGTGCAAACAGATGCTATTACCCTTGTGTCTCTACCCCTGAAGCAGCCCTTAAGCAGTAGTTAATCCATCTAGGAGATGGTGCATCCTTTTTATACGATATAATGCTAAGCTGCATGCATTTTGAAGAAATAAAATCAATATTGTTGGTAGGTAATAAACCTCCCTTTTTGACCAAACAGTGTCCCTTGCTTGGAGAGCCACAGGGACCAATGGAGCAGTATGACAGAAGCTGTGGAAAACCCTCTTTAGAACATGGAATTGTGTTGAGAAGTCACATTTCCACAATGTAACACAGATAAGTCATTTGTGCTGCTGCTTATTTTAAGTTCTAACCCTCAGATCTCATGGCAGGATACAGCCCTCAATTAGCTATTCCACAGTAGGACCAGCCAAAAATGTTTTTATTATTATTAGCTCCCAATATAATATGCTTTTGACCAATAACATTTTTTATTTTTTGGAAAAATACCATGTCTTTATTCAAACCTATAACTTGGATTATGCATCAATGTGGAATGCAGTGCAGCTATTCCTGAACATTCCAACTATGTATAAAAGAGTTTGGAATTCCCCAAACAGTATCTCTTCACTCCAGGCCATTTACAAATGTGGTTAAAACGAATGAAGTAATATCTTCAGAAAGGAAGGAGACTTTTGAGTCACGTCTGACACATTTAACTACGATGACTGCTTTCCATAGTTCAAGGTTTTGACTGTCTATTTCAATACAGCGTAGAAGTGTTTGATAATGATTAGTCCCTGATGCTTATCCTGTTACAGGATACTTATACACATGCATGAAATACCTTGGGGAGAGTAAAGAATGTATCCACGACCTCGTGGATTCCAAGTGGAAAACCACAGAGTTCACCAAAAAAGCTGCTGGATCGAATCAAACTCTTGCTTGGTCTGTTTTATTGCCATTCTGTTTCACTCCAGATTAGTTGTCAAATTTCTATATCTACATTTTCAGGCTATCTGCTAACCTGAAAGTGCAGAGCCATAAACTCCACAAAAACAAAACATACCACACTGGAGTGACCGCCATGTAATTTCTGTCTGAAGGTTACAATTATGCACACAAGCACTCTACAGAAATACAACTTTCCAAAGAAAAACAGGGCCTCGCCTGAAAGTAAGGTGACGTCAGGACAGGAATATATCTCCAAATGGTGGTTCTCTCCAATTTATGCTTAGCTCACTGCTAAAGACAAAGCCCTTTTCAAAAGCTTTAACCCATGCAATACTTAATCTCAGCTGACACAACGTTCATATATGCAATAAAAGGGAAAGAAATACTGAGAGACTATTCCAAGACTGAAATCACAAACTAGGGAAATGGAATATCTTTTGTTGAAAGGTAAAGTCAAATAAGAGTATTTTTGAAAGCAAAATTATGAAATCCTTCTCAATAACAATGGGTAACCAAATAGATATTCTCTAGATTCATGCCATGTATCTGTTTCCTGCAAGCCCTCTATGGGCTGAACTCCCTTTGAGTTTAAAACATTTCTACACATAGAGGTCCTGCATAATCAGCCCCCGATTTGGTGTTTGAAACCAAAAAGTCTATGCCTTCAGGCAGCTCTCCCCCACTAATCTGGGCTACCTAGAAATGTAAAGGAAAATGATTATTATTTCTCAGTTTTCTATATTTATAAGCAAGTCTCTAGTACTTTCCATTGCAAAAACAACTTTGAACACTGTAATCAGATCACTGGTTGGAAGTTTATTATAGATTTTTTCTGAAGATCACATGTTTTCATCAGAGCTAAGTTAGGGTCTACGAACGCCATTGTGAGAGCTCCTTTTGTGAGGACCCTGGATTGGTTTCTATCAGATATCTATATCGCTGATTTCCATTCACTTAAGAGAGAAACTGATTCATATATACTCACTGAAAGTGCTGGATAAAAATCAAATTGGCTTTGCTTTACACAACATTGTGATTCAAATATTAACATTTTCAGTCATATGTAAGCACTTACCATAAGGCTGATGCTATCTAAATAAGAAACAAGAAACAATAACATTTTAAAATATCTAAATAAAACTGGATGAATACCTCAAATTTTCTGTGAATATTTACTTGATTAAATAATTGAATTCGTATCATCAGGAATGGTAGAAACCACACATTTTAAACTAATATTAGAAAAATAAATTAGATAAATATAGATTAGATTTTAACCTCAAACTTAAGTAATTACATAAGAAAACTAATTTTAAGAATTAGTCACCCAATTCTGCAACATGCAATACCATATAACCTATGTATCCAATCAAAATTACACAGCACCACTTAGATTTTGAGTACTTGTAATGAATGATTCCACAAACTATGAACAGAACAAACATTACTCTCAGAAATTTAGTGAATAATTTTGAATAGCAAATTCAAAGTCATTGTAAGCTGTCTGCAGACAATTCATGAACCAAAGCAGAGGCTAGATTTATTGAGTAAATTATCTCCTGCAAATTATTCACCCATCTCTGCCAAACATGGTGAAGTTCTGTCATTTTATAGGTTAGCATGAGTATATAATGACTAAAATTAGTTTTATGTGAGAAATAGAGTACAAGCTCTAAGCAGCTTAGCTTAGATATATATGAGCAGGAAATAAAATATAGTTAACATTTGCTCTATTTCTCTTATATTTCTCTTCACTGTCATATTCAAGAAATACCTATTGTTCAGCAATAGAATTTACCAGAGGAAAATATGTTGTATTATGGAAATGAAGAGTTTTGTGACAGGAGGTATGTCTCAGTGAAGTGAAAAGCCAACCCCCTACCCACAAAATTTTCTATGAGCACTATTGGTTTGTTGTTTTCTCTTACACTTGTGACCACATTCACTCTTGCTGGTTTAGGGTGGTGCAAACTGCACCTATCTGCCATAGCCTTGGCCACCAAACCCCAGGGGATTCACCCAAAGGAACACTGTCAATTAAATCATACCTTGTCCTCCTTGGGGGAGTCTGAACAAGGAGAAAGCTTAAAGTTCCTTCAGGACCTTCACAGGGGGAGAGTGCTGTGGAGATGTGCTCAAGTGGCATACCCCCCGGACTGTCCAAGCCAGATCACCTCTCCCACTACCACTGCCAGCTTTAGTGCTGGGGTAGCCCAATGGACCTTTTAGTGACAAAGAGGAAGTTTTAACTACTTTGAACCACTGTAGCCTTCCCCCAGCAGGTTTTCTACCAATGAAGTCTGTGACAGGTTCGGTCACAGAGACCCCCTTGCGACTGTCACCTGATGTGCTGAAACTACCT
Organism: Trachemys scripta elegans; assembly: GCF_013100865.1. NCBI lineage: Eukaryota > Metazoa > Chordata > Testudines > Emydidae > Trachemys > Trachemys scripta. Next base: position 189,276,252 of record NC_048298.1, read on the forward strand.
CTGACCCCGTTTTCCACTGCCAGCTTGGGACTCCAGAACCCTGTCTTGTTGAGCCAGACATGCTAGTCTGCTGCAACACAGACCCAGGTCTGGTCCACGTCCCCAAAGCTGCAGACTTTAACCAAAAAACTGCTTAGCAAGTTACCTATCTCCAGCACCCAGACACCCAGTTCCCAATGGGATCCAAATCCCAATTGAATCCATTTTACTCTGTATAAAGTTTATACATGGTAAACTCATAAATTGCCCACCTCTATAATACTGATAGAGAGATATACACAGGTGTTTGCTTCCCCAGGTATTAATCACTTACTCTGGGTTTACTAATAAACAAAAGTGATTTTATTAAGTATAAAAAGTAGGATTTAAGTGGTTTCAAGTAATAATAGGCAGAACAAAGTAAGTTAACAAGCAAAATAATACAAAACACGCAAGTCTAAGCCTAATACATTTAAGAAACTGAATACAGGTAAATCTCACCCTCAGAGATGGTCCAATAAGCTTTTTTCACAGACTAGACTCCTTCTTAGTCTGGGCCCAATCCTTTCCCCTGGTACAGTTCTTGTTAGTTCCAGCTCAGGTGGTAACTAGGGGATTTCTCATGACTGGCAGCCTTCTTTGTTCTGTTCCACCCCCTTTTATATCTTTGGCACAAGGCTGGAATCTTTTGTCTCTCTCTGGGTTCCCACCCTTCCTTCTAAATGGAAAAGCACCAGGTTTAAGATGGATTCCAGTATCATGTGACATGTTCACATGTCCTGTGAGACTTCATTACCCACTGGCTGGCACACACACGTATACAGGGAGGCTTACAAGTAAACAGAGCCATTTACAACCAATTGTCTTAGTTAATGGGAGCCATCAAGATTCCAAGCCACCATTAATGGTCCACATTTTGCTTCAGAGTAATACATCATATTTCTAGCTTCAGATACAAGAATGATACATTTATACAAAAAGGATGAACACACTCAGTAGATTATAAGCCTTGTAATGATACCTTACACAAGACCTTTTGCATAAAGCATATTCCAGTTGCATTATATTCACACTCATTAGCATATTTCCATAAAACATATGGAGTGCAATGTCAGAGAGTCCTCCTGGGCCTTAAGTTACAGCAGCTGAAATACTGGGCTTACTATAACACATGTTTTTTCTGAAACAGTTAACTCAAAAGCAGAATATTTCAGTGTAAATTTTATTGCATGGCCTGACTGAAGCATATTCTCCATATCATACAGAATCTGTTGCAGATTCTCCATATGGACACAAATACTCTTTTATTTTATTTATGGACTCAAAGTCCTTCAGAGAGTGTGTGACAAATCCAAATGATGGCACCACATGCTGAATTTTTGCATCTTGAGTACTGACATAGTTGGAAGATATATAAACTCATATATAATCAAAACACTCTGTACTGAATATGCACCTAAGAAGGCGCATGTATGTTTTTCCAACATGGGTTTGGATTAAGTGACACTCATCGGGCCTGATCATTCCCATCCTAGAGCCCTGTATGGAGGGTCTCCTCCACATACAAAAGGGTACTGAGCTGATTCTGCATCACTATCCCCTACTGGGCATACACCACAGGACTGGGGTGCACAACAAGGGAGGGCATGACAAATAGGTAGGCTGAGGAGGGATGCAAATTACCCCATCTGGCAATGTGGAGATTCCCTGGAAGAAATAATACAGCCTGACACTGCATTATTTTATGTTTGTAGCCCCATTGTGACGGAGCAGAGAGATTGCTGCCTGGCACAGCAGGGGTTAAAGAAAATCTCTGGGCTCAGCTAGCCCTGCCCCATTATACCTGCAGCCAATGCCAGGCCTGGAGGAGGGAGAAAAGAAGGGAGCCTGGCTCAGTCAAGGGCTGACTGGCGAAGAGGCAGGAGCTCTCTGTATGCCTGCCTGAAGGCACAGACCAGTAAGTTGCCTGCTAATGCAGCCACTGGACGCAAGTAAATCTTCCCCTGCCAAGGGGAACCTACAGATAAGCCCCAACTGCAGGACAACTGGATTAGTGGGGCCATGCCCCAAACTAAAAGGGCTCACAAAGGGAGCAGACCAGGAAAACGGGCCCTGAACTCCCCCTTCCCCCTCACGGCTGGGAGAAAAGTCCATCTCCCCTTTTTAGGGGTTTGAGCAACACAGAACCCTGGGCCAGCACCTGAGGGAGGGGTCAGGTCCCCGTACAGCTTCCCTAACCAACAATCTAGCCAGTAAGCTGCCTGGCCACTGAGGGCCCTATCACACTCATCTTGGGGATTCTGAGGGCATCTGAGACCACGAGTTTGCTAGGAGGCCAGAGCCAACACAGTGGCCTCCATGCAGATCACTCTGGTCTCCTACAGATCACAGCCCGGGGGGCCTAATCAATGTGGGAGCAAATCCCTCCTAAACCCCAATAGAATGAGATTTTTCCTCCATACTCCCTTCCCACAATGGAGTGGATGATCCAACCTCCTGAAAAATGTTCCTAATACATCTATTCCAGAAGTTAGTAAATTAGAGCACTGATGGAATATGGGACCAGCACTTCCTAATTTTGGTGAAATCACATCCCACTTTATTGTTTTTCAGACATTGATATGCCACCTTAAATGTTTGGGGTTATACTGTCACCAATATCAGCCTGTCTGCAGTGACTGGCAATGTTTATTTTTTTTTATTTCAAATGTATTAATATAAAGAAATTAAATACATATGGTGATGCCTCTCTAAAACATTTATCAAATAAAAATGATATTTTTGATTGCTGTTTTTATGCAGAACAAATATATGACACAAAACACAGTCCATTAGTAGGTTTGAAATTCTTCTGATCCATTTTCCCTTATATTCCTTTAAGCTTTTCATCCTTGTTATTTGTCTTTGGCATAAACCCCTTATTTCTATTGGTTTAATTTCTGTTTTTAACTTTTGGCACCTCCATTTCAAATGTATGAATTTGAAAAAAAAAAAAACCACAGCTGTATAAACATCAGACATTTAGAGAGGAAAGTGACTTTCAATAAGTGTTGACTTTTATTGCAAAAAGCTCTGGAAAAGTATGTATCAGAAAGACTGGCATTTGCATTGCAATTTAAATCCAACCTTATTAATAAAAATCTGAATACATTATAAAAATAGAAATATGGTACACCTTTAGCTAAACCAAGCATGTTGGAAGGATATAAGTCATCTTTAATAATACTTTGATTTGTGGCCTTCATAGCTTTGTTTTCATTTTATTTCAAATGCATTTGAAGAATGTCTAAAAATAGCTAACACTGACGGAATATATAATTTTAGACTTTTTTTTTTTCAGCATCTGGATTCTGCAGCAGTTAGTAGATGGACACATGGACCCTTCACTTGTGAAGCTGTAAATTCTAAATAAAGCCTTAGAATAATGATTTTTGTGTGTATAAATGTACTTCCTAGCAGTGAATGGAAAACCACGTCATAAAATTTACAACACATTATTTCACATCTACCCAGAAAAGGTGCAAGGTTGGGTTAGAAATGTACAGGAATTCCTTTCAAGTTAGTATGAAACTCATTAGGCCTAATACTTGATCATTTACTTTTTTATTCCTCAAAAGTAGTGTCAATGATTTCTCTAATATTCTGTTTAGAAACAAAATACAAGAATAATGTACTCAGAGTACTGAGTCTGCTCACCCATTAGGAGAAAAGTAAAGAAAAAACAAGTGGAATTTCTGTAGGTTTGGCATTTAGATTACATAGAATTGTTAAAAAGAAGTGCTATAACAAAAATTCTAAGGATTATTGTTTAAACTAAGTTAATAAAGAAATTCAGAGTTAAGGCATTTTCAACTCACCCTGGTATGCATGGGTGAGAAAACTTACATATGCCCCAATCCTGCAAAGACTTACACACATGCTTAAATTTGCCCACTGAGTGAAGTTTCATAGAAGTGAATGGGTCTACCTACAGTGTGTAAAGCATGTGCATAAGCTTTTGCAAAACCAGGACTATAGTTGTCCCTCTGGGACTCAGAGGTTGGGTAGTTTTCATTCACGGGCAGGACTCAATGGGATAAATTAAGTCTATCAGTCCAGGGTTTCAGCTTACTTTTCTGATAATAAGAAGTTTGTAGAACTGGTCAGGAATTTTCCAACTAAAGCTTTTTTCATAAGAAAATACCAATTCACCACAGCCTAAACTGTTCACAGGAAGGGGTCCATTTCAACAAGTATCACAATTATCCAAACATCCCATTTCAACATTTTTGAAACGCTAAGTTTTGTTTTCCAGTTCAAAATAACTTTATTTAAAAAAAAATTAGTTAATGTATACATGAACCAGTTAAAAAAATAAAAAGGTCAAAATTGAAACGAACATTTAAAAATTATTGAAATAAAAGATTTCAATTGACCGAACATGAAAATGTTTCTGATTATCGGTTTGTGAAAAATTCCAATATTTTGACTTTTCAAATTATATTTGATTTGAGATGGGGAAACAAATTTAAAATCTCCAAAACTTTTACAAGATGGAAAAACTGTTTTCCACCCAGCTCTGGAAGTTTGGAGGAGGAGGCTGGCTGAGAGAAAGGTTTGTTAACAAGCAGAGTGTCCTTTTATATTAAGCTGATTTCTAATTGGCTGTTTTTATTGACCTAAGGCACGCAGATGGGCATCAATATACATTTCTAAAATAAATAAGATAAATTTCATGGTCTTATTACACTATTGCTGTGCCTTTTATCCTGCTAGATTTCCAAAAGCACTTGATCAACAGAGGGCTTAAGCCTGTTCACATTAAAGTGCATGGCAAAACTACCATTGACTTCAATAGTGCAGCATAGGGACCTAACTTCCTATACTGGAATCACTTCACCCACTTCTGAATACAATCATCTCTGGAAAGAAACAACAGGCCATACTAATCCTAGAAAACAGTTTAGGCTAGGAAGTGAAGGAAGATAGCTAACTGAAACTACACTGGCAATTATCCAAAATGTAATTTTAGCTAGGACATCAAGATTATAGTCCCTATCACTTGTGAAAATGGCATGGAATCTTTAATAACCACAAGAGGGCAAGACCAGTTTTATATCTTATCTGAAATTTGGCCCCTCCACAAACACTGGACACTATACTCATACAAACGCCAAGGAAAGAGCAACAACTCCTATTTTAGGCACTTATATAGCTAAGTGTTTGAGGTACATAAATACATTAAGGATTATGAGATACTCAAATATCATGATATTTAAGTACCTCATAATCCTTAATGTATTTGTTTTGCAAATAGCCCTGGGAATTAGGAAGCAGAAGTAGGGAACAGAGACATAGAGATACTATGTGACTTGACCAAGATCACATAGGAAGTCTGTGGCTGAGCAAAGAAGATAATATAGGTCTCCTTAATCTGAGGCTAGCAGGCTATCTTTCCCCTATGGATCACCAGTACTACTTCCTGCAAAACCTTGTTTTATCCTTAAAGATCCTGCATCAAAGTACTAGCCTGACCTGACTTTGTTTAGCTTGTAAGATCTAGTGAGATGACAGTTTCAGGTGATATATCTAATATTGCTCCATATTCCCACTCCATCCTCTGCCCTCACCACGTGCCCTATACACACTTTTCCCCAAACTACAGAATCACATCTTTGATCTTCAACCCTGACAAACACATGTCCAATAAATAAACCTCTCTCTCGGGAGTCCTTTTCAGATGTACTTGCCTTCCCCATCTTTTGATTTGAGCAATGACTATTTAAATGCTTACATAATAAATGTTTCCCTTTGTTTTGTTCCTTCAAGATACACATCCCACATTTATTCCCCTGCTAAATTATGATTAATTCTTATTTAATGTATAGATGGCCCCAAAACAGAACCCCTAAAATTAGGGATGTTCAAAATCTGGATGTAGACCTGGGTCCAAAATTGTGTAGCTTTAGCCTATCTCCAAATGAAAAAACAAAATGGTCTTTGTGTTATGGCCCCTCTCCCACATAGCTGCAGTCTTACCCCCAATCCAAGCCATATTTTGCAGAATGAAATGAATACTTTTCTTCCTATACTTTCCCCATTCTGATGCAGATTCCCCCAACTCCTCCTCCCCACGCACACACTTTGCCCACATTTTTTTGCAATGGTGATATCTAAAATCTTCTCTATCACTCCAGGGTCTCACTCCCATCCCAGTGGTCAGCCAAAACTGAGAACATTTTGTCCAAAAATTATGCAGTCTCTTCTGGAGCTTTTTCCAAAATCCAGCTGCACAAATCCTTTGTGCTGATTTTAACCAACTTCTACAACACTCAGTAGTAATGAGGTAAACTGAGCATATAGCCTGTATGTCAGCTACAGAGACACTGTCAACAGAGTTGGAATGTCTAGGGAGATTATTCACAATCACTACAGCTTTGCCTCTGGTGTCTCAAGCATAATGAACTCCAGGCTCAATAGGGAAACAGAGCAAGCAAGAAAGGATTAGGGTCATTCAGCTTAGAAAAGAGACGACTGAGGAGGGATATGATAGAGGTCTATAAAATCATGAACAGTGTGGAAAATGTGAATAAGGAAGTGTTAATTACCCTCACAATACAAAAACTAAGGGTCACCCAATGAAATGAATAGGCAGCAGGTTCAATACAAACAAGAACAAGTACTTTTTCACACAATGCACAATTAATCTGTGGAACTCATTGCCAGGGGATGTTGTGAAAGCCAAAAGTACATTACACTCATTACATTCAAGGAGGACAGGTCCTTCAATGGCTATTAGCCAAGATGGCCAGGGATGCAGCCCCATGCTCAGGACAACCCATAAACTCTGACTGCCAGAAGCTGGGAAGGGAAGACAGGGGTGGAACTCTCCAAAATTGCCCTGTTCTGTACACTCCCCGTGAAGCTCTGGTATTGGCTACTGTTAGAAGACAGGAAACAGGACTAGCTCATCGTTGATCTGAGCCAGTATGGCTCTTCTTATATACTTATGTTCTTTATCTAATCCAAATGAGACTGCTCTAAGTGACCACTGATGTACTGAACTGACAACTTCTAAAAAACAGGTTGACATTAGCTCGGCCATGGTCTTAGGCTCCTAAGTCATTTAGGCACTTCTGTAAATTTTACCCCAGACACATTTTAGTCATATTGAAACAGACCCAGCTATGGTATATGCCAAGAAGGAATTTGGTCTCCTTTCTGACTTATTAAAATAATTCATCAGATTTATAACATCCATTTTATTAATACAATCACAACAAAAAGCAAAGGAGTCACACTACTTTATCTTCCATCTACAAAGGAGTTTTGGACAATGCTGTCAGTCAAGATTTAAATACCATATTTCAGGTAAGATTTTAGAAAACAGGTGCTTAAGGTTAGGCTCATAAATCCTTAGGCACTAAATAAATTGCCTGATTTTCAAACATATTGAGCAATCAGCAGTTTTCATTGAAGTTAAAGGGAGCTGCTGAGTTTTCAGCACCCATGAAAATCAGGCCACTTATTTAGGTGCTTAAATATTCACATAGCAGCCTTATTTAAAGCTCCCATTTTTTTTAAACCTTGGCCTCCTTCTTTAAACATATCAGTATGTCGTAAAATTGGTAATCAAGCAGCAAATGGAGACACCTACTGTAATACCTATGATTTAGCTGTCCAGATAAAAGATTAGCGCTGTCAATGCTGCTGATCAATCAACTTCACTTTCAACATTACAATGACTCAGACTGAACCATCCACCAGTATGTACTTTAAAACATTTCCAGAACTTCTGAGCAGGAACTCATGGAGTTGCCACCACATGGTCTCTTGGAGGGTGGGTAGCTATTAGTGGCTGTACAAGAGAAGAAGGAGGCCTTAAAACTATGCAGCACCCACGGATTTACACACAAACTTTTTCAGTCCTCACCAATGGGATGTTTGAGCAAACAGATAGCACACACTCCCTCTCCAATCTACATTGCATGAAACTGCAACAACTTCCATGCAAATTTTTGCTAGGAAATCTACCAATTTGCTAGGAGGACATACTGCACGGGGTGACTGCTCCCAACTCTATCCTCCACCACTCTCATCCCTGCCTTACCTCAGTGATAGTCTTCACATGGAGGAACATCCATTTGTTCAGGAAAAGAGGAATCATAGGAATGTAGAACTGAAAGGGAGATCTTCTTGTCCATCCTTCCATGCTGAGGCAGCACCAAATACACCTAGACCATCTTTGACAGTTATTTGTCTAACCTTTCCTTAAAAACTTTTAAGGATGGGGATTCCACAGCCTCCCTTGGTAACCTATTCCAGGGCTTAACTACCTTACAGTTAGAAAGTTTTTGCAGAAGATTAAGTTAATTACCATATATACTCGTTCATAAGCCGAATATTTTTGATAAAAAGGTGATGCATCAAAGGGTGGGAATTGGCTTATAAACGGGACTACACCAAAATTTGATGATTTTAAACTCTATGGAATCATTTAATTGAATATCTAAAACATTGTCATTTTGTTTATCTGGAGCTGTAGCGTCTGCAGGCATGGAGCCCCTCACCTCCCTGTGGCCACGGTTCACCATTCTCAGCCAATGGGAGCTGTGGGAAGTGGCGTGCCATTGGCTGGGAACGCCATTCCCATTGGCTGGGAACGCCAAACTGCAGCCACTGGGAGCTGAGGGGCTCCTTGCCTGTGAACGCTCCAGGTAAACAAAACTTCCAGGTCCGCTAGAGGTTTACCCTAACGTTCCGGGAGCCAAAGTTTGCCAATCCCTGAAATATAGGGTCGGCTTATGAATGGGCCATACAATTTTTGCTATTTTTACCCAACCATCTTGGGAGGTTGGCTTATAAATGAATGGGCTAATGAACGAGTATATATGGTACTTCTTGTCCTACCTTGAGTGAACATGAAGAACAATTGATCACCATCCTTTATATAACATATTTGAAGACTTTTCAGGTTGCCCCTCAGTCTGCTTTTCTCAAGACTATACATACTTAGTTTTTTAAACTTTTCCTCATAGGTAAGGGTTTCTAAACCTTTTATCACTTTCTGTTGCTCTCCTTTAGACTCATAGATAAATAGATTCTAAGGCCAGAAGGGACCATTATGATCATCTAGTCCAGTGGTGGGCAACCTGCGGCCCATGGGCTGTACGTTGCCCGGCAGAGTAATCCACTGGCTGGCTGCGAGACAGTTTGTTTATATTGACCATCCACTGGGAGCTGCGGGTGGCCATGGCTGCGGACGGTCAATGTAAACAAACTGTCTCATGACCCGCCAGCGGATTACCCTGATGGGCTGCATGCAGCCCGTCGGCCGCAGGTTGCCCACCACTGATCTAGTCTGACCTCCTGTATAACACAGGCCATAGACTTTTCCCAAAATAATTCATAGAGCATAGCTTTTCAAAAAACATCTAATCATGACTGAAAAATTGTCAGTGATGGAGAATCCATCACTAATGGTTAATTACTCTCACTGTTAAAAATGTACACCCTTGTTTACAATCTTAATTTGTCTAGCTTCAACATCCAGCTCTTGGATTGTGTTATATCTTTCTCTGCTAGTTTGAACAGCCCGTTATTAAATATAAACCCATGTAGGTTCTAATAGACTGTAATCAAGTTAACCCTTAATCTTCTCTTTGTTAAACTAAACAGAGTGAGCTCCTTGAGTCCATCATTATAAGGCATGTTTTCTCCTCCTTTAATCATTCTCATGGCTCTTCTCTGAACTGTTTTCAATTTTCCAACATCCTTCTTGAATGGTGGGCACCAGAACGGGGCACAGTATTCAGCAGCAGCTGCACCAGTGCCAAATACAGAGGCAAAATAACCCCTCTACTCCTACTCAATATTCCTCTCTTTATGCACCCCAGAATCACTTTAGCTCTTTTAGCCACAGTGTCACACTGAGAGCTCATGTTCAGCTGATTACTCACCACGAACTCCAAATCTTTTTCAGAGTCACTGCTTCCCAGGATAGAACCCCATTTGTTCCTAGATATATGCTCATGCATTTAGCTGTATCAAAACGCACATTGGCTGCTTTCACCCAGCTTACAAAGTGATCCAGATGGCTCTGAATCAGGGACCTGTTCGCTTAATTATTTACCACTCCCTCAATTTTGGTGTCATTTGCAAAATGTATTAGTGATGATTTTATATTTTCCTCTTGGTCAATAATAATTTCCTGGCTCCTCTTTGTTCTCCTTCTTAAAGATAGGTACTACATTTGCCGATGTCACCCATCCTCCATGAGTTCTCAAAGATTATCACTAATTGTTCCAACATTACATCAGCCAGTTCCTTAAGTACCCTAGGGTGAATTTCATCAGGCCCTGCTGACTTAAATACATCTAACTTATCTAAATATTCTTTAAACTGTTTTTTCCCTGTTACTTGTGTTTCTTCCCCTTGCTAATACGAATTGTGTTAATCATCTGGTCACAACGTCCCCTCTAAGTTGTGGACCTATACTTCCTTTCATCGCTTTCTTGCTCCTAATGTATTTATAGAACCTCTTCTTATTGCTTTTTATATCCTTTGCTATGTGTAATTCATTTCATGGCTTAGCCTTTCTAATTTTGTCCCTACATGCTTTTTCAGTTCTTTTGTACTCATCCTTAGTAATCTGTCCATATCTCTACTTTTTGTAAGATTTCTTTTTGATTTTCAGGCCATTAATCATGACACAAAGTTTCCACGTCTTCCATTTCTGCAAGTTTTGGCCCCTTTTCATTTTCCTGCACCTTTGTTCATCCTTGCATTGTACAGAGGGGCTGTTAGTTCTCATTGCACTGACCTGACATCAACATTATTCAGTACAGCTAAAAGTATAAATTTTAAGTACTCCAGTATGTGTGTCTTGAGAGAGAGACAGAGAGAGAGAGAATATTAATCCTTTACAGGAACATTATTGATTTAAAAGGTAGTCAAGTTCAAAACTGAATTAAAGGTAGTTTCAGGTATAGCACTTGCTGCTGTGAACCCCTGATAATTTTTGTGGTTTTAGAATCACATTTTCCCATATTTAAAATGTTTTTGTTTGTTGTTGCGTGAAATACCCACAAAAACAACAAGATAAACTGACTGATTATACAGGGGTAACAGTGAAAGGGACTGCACACAAAGTGGTGTCAAATGCACAAAGTAAACAAACTGGAAACATATGTTTCCTCTAATCTCTGTCATTTATAATCATCATATATATCACTTGTAACGATAGTAAGTGGTTTTAAAAAAATCATACAGAAGTGAAATTTTAAGTTGATATATCCTGTTAGAGAAGATACTTCAGGCTTCAAAAAGTAAGTTGATAGTACTCCTGTAGTTCATTCTAAGTTACAATCCAATACCAAAGAAAAATTGACTTTTTTCCATTCAATATACTGTTACAGCAAGACTCTGCTCTCAGTTACACTCAAAAAAAATCTGGAATAACACCACTGAAGTCAATCCATCTTTGAATGAATCCTTTGAGATTCCTTAAATGGAAAGACAGAAAGACAGAAAGAAAGAAAGAAAGAAAGAAAGAAAGAAAGAAAGAAAGAAAGAAAGAAAGAAAGAAAATTTCCTAAGCTTAGAAGAACCGAAGAGTAAAGACTACTATGGAGAACTATGTGAATATTTCTTAATGTCATTAACACCAAGGCACTGCAGGGATGACCATTCAAGGAATAATTAAAATGGATAATTAAATAAATTAGCCCCACCAAACTAGATTCCCAGTTTAAACTCAGAGAAGAGGCAAGACTGGAGAACTGCAGAAATAGGGTAATGTGTATGTCTACTCTGCAATAAAACGAATGTGGCTGACCCGTATCTACTGATTTAGGCTAGTAGGGCTCGGGCTGGGGGGCTATAAAATTGTGGTGTAGACATTTGGGCTTGGGCTGGAGCCTGAGCTCTGGGACCCTCCCCCTACCACAGAGGGCCAGTGGGGCCAAACTTGAAGGGGTATGGGGGCAGCCAGTACTGCTCCTCCGCACTACTGCCAATGGTATGCACTAAGTGTAACCTGTATACCGCTGCGGGCACCACTGGACAGTACGGAAGGACAAAGATAATTAAGATGCTTCTTTTTGACCAATTCAGACATTGCAAGGAAATCTCTTGAACAGCTAAATGGCTCAACCACAAATGTAGACTGTAAGGAGCTAAGGACTTATGGTCAATGGGCAAACTCCCACTGCCTTCAATAGGCTTTGGGCAGGCTCTTAACTAACAAAAAAAGAAGCATTTGCACTGAAGGGCACTTGAGAAAGGGACTGATCATTCAACGAAATGCCAAAAACGAAACAGAAAAAATCAAAATACAATAGGTTTTAAAAAGTGTGTATTTGTCGGCATATTTAACAAAGACTCAATTAAATCAGTAGGATGTACACCTCTACCTCGATATAACGCTGTCCTCGGGAGCCAAAAAATCTTACCCCGTTATATCGACCTTGCTTTGATCCACCGGAGTGCGCAGCCCTGCCCCGCCCCCCGGAGCACTGCTTTATCGCATTATAGCCGAATTCGTGTTATATCGGGTCTCGTTATATCGGGGTAGAGGTGTATTTACTTTGCAGTATGCAGAAGTCATACGTGTTTCCTAAGGATTGATTGTGCATAAGATCTAATGAAATCACTGTGATTAGAATTTGTCCTGAGAATGCCAAGTAATTTCATAATGTTTTGGGGTTTCCACTAGACTGTGCCACAAGGCCACAGTCCCTATAAAATTAAAATCTGTCCATATTAGAATCACCAATCACTGCATCTTCTCTTCTCCTTGTTGTACAAGGGCCAAGGTAGGAGAGTGCTCATGGTTTTCAGAAGAGTTCAGTGTGCTGTTTTAAAAACTTTATCCCACCCCACAAATGCACATATCAAAAAGCGGGTGCTGATGAATTCATGACAAGGAGAGAGTTTTCATCATCTTTTATGGTGAAAATGAACCATTTTGTCAAAATACTCTCCTCCTCCCACCAGGTACATTCTGTAAAGCTGGTAAAATTTCAGAGGGAGAAAGAACCCCTAAATGCTGTTCTGAGAGTAAACAGGGCAAAGGAGCTGTCAATGATTAAGGGACAATTAGTCCCAATTAGGCCTATTTCACAGAGGTAAAAAGGGAACATTTTTAATCTGAATGGGATTATGTCCCCAAAACTTTAGTGGGAACCCCAATGACAGGATACAAACAACAAAGTGTAGCAGGATTTTACAGTATTTAATACCTTAGAGGGCATACTGTGAATGCACAATTGTTACAGTATGTACTGCATCCATCTACAGAAAATCCCTAATGGCTTCATTAGGATCAGTGCAGTTAAATGGGAGGGAGGGGACCTGGAATTTAAAACCACAATGGTTAGATCTCTGGTTAGTGTAAATCAGCATAGCTCTAGCATCTGGCCCAATAAATCCAAGGGTTTTCACTCTCTGTTCTAATATCTTCTTTATTGAGAATTTTTATACTCAATATTAAATGAAATGCCATTTAAGGAAATATTAAATGTCTAATCACAAACTTTGCTTTTCTCCCAGTGATGCCAGTTCAGCCAGTAACTTGAGGACTGGTCTATACACAAACTAGTACCAAAATAATTAAATCCATTTTAATTCACACCTTTTGTTACTTCAGTGCAAGTCTGTATGAGAACATGGTCATTTCAGAATAAAGGTGTCAAATGTCAATTTAACTTCCATTTGGTTTACATGGGGGTAAACATCAGAAGCTGGGTCGGGAGGGCAAGCGATGGATCACTCGATAATTGCCCTGTTCTGTTCATTCCCTCTGAAGCATCTCTCACTGTCTTCTGTGGGAGGACAGGATACTGGGCTAGATGGACCATTGGTCTGACCCAGTATGGCTATTCTTATGTTCTTAGAACAAAAAAATAATATCTACCCCAAAAAGCTTGCAATCAGTGTGAGTTTTTCTATTGAGCTCAATGAGGGTTGGCATAGGGCCAGAGTAACCTACTTAAGGAAACTCACCAAAGTACAAACATAGTCCCAACATCTGGAATCAAAACCAAACAGAAGTAGAATCATACATATAGCATTTACATCTTGAGCAAGTCACATGGACAATTGAAGAAAGTTGCTTAAGAAAAGAAAAGAAAACATTCATGGTGCTGAAGAAAGCACTCAGCTCTATAGAAAAGAGTTTGCAAAATAATACTTTCTTGCATTTAAGGATGAAAACATATGCATTCTGATAAAAGAGGAAATGACCTAAATTGTCTCTCTCTCAAAAAAAATCAACTTCACCCAAATCTTTAGTGAGGTTAGGAAAAGTTCAGTACTGTTTATTTAAATATATGTGCTTCTCTGCATTTCCTGATTTTGAAACCAGACTTGTTGAAAACTTCATGGGAAAAATTCATCTTAGGGCATTTCTGGCCTTCATTTTCTCAATTGAAAAATGTTCAGACATGTGCTGGATGAGCATGCTTATCTAAATAACCTCTGAATATTTTGAGGTTTGAGCATTATCACTAACAGACTACCCATATGTATCACATTTCCTCAGAGAAGTGGAGATGCTCAGACCTATTGGACCTGATTCTCCATTGCCCTTCACTTCATACAGTCATGTTACTGCGCAGTTGGTGCAAAATCCTACCATTCTCATCTAGTAGTGTCTGGTAGTGTCTTGAACTGGGTGACTACATGAGATGAAGGGCAACAGAGAATCAGGCCCAAGGTTTTCAAGTGCCCAACATGAAGTCTCAATTTTGATTTTAGAATCTCTCACTTCACAACCATGTCAAAGAATCATAGAAGATTAGGGTTGAAAGAGACCTCAGGAGGTCATCTAGTCCAACCCCCTGCTCAAAGAAGGACCAATCCCCAGGCAGATTTTTACCCCAGTTCCCTAAGTGGCCCCCACAAGGACTGAACTCACAACCCTGAGTTTAGCAGGCCAATGCTCAAACCACTGAGCTATCCTTCCCCCCCAAAAAAAAGGAACAGTAACCTGTTTCCACCAAGTTTCGAACCGGTGAAGTTTCGTGTGTTAGGTGAACATGATCACCACTACACTACAGGGCTTTCGTAGTGGACCATTCTGATCAGTTATTTCCCTATATTTAACAACTCTTAATATATTTTGCCTGGTAGCAATCACTCCTGTATTCAGAATATCAGATCTCAGAACTCTTTCCATGTAACTGCTATACAGGAAGACAAAGTTGCACTAGGAATCCTGGAGGAATTCATCCTCAAGAGGAGTCCAATGTCCTACCTTATTTCTATGCCATTCAACAACAAAGATAAAAAAAGATCTTGCAAGATCTGTGTGTTCGAAGGGCTCTGAAAAATATCTCTCTACAGAACACAGCAGTTCAGGAAATCTAATCCATATTCAGAAGGTCACAAATTGGGAAACAGAGAGAAGATAGAACACACAGACGACATTTCTATTTGGATTCACAACTGCATTAGAGAAGCATACAAAGCAGAGAATATTCTTATTTATTTATTAAAATATTTTAAAATACACCACATAGGCACCCATAGGGTCTGGATGTCTATCGCATAAATTAAAAGTTCACAGTTAAAGGACTGTCCATAAGAATATCCATCTCATCCTACACCTTCTTCACCAACCTTAACATATAGGCGGGGGAGAGAGATGATTTTTGCAGCATGCCCAAGGGTTTAACAAATCTGGGCTCTGACAGACAGGGATGGGAACAAAGGCCCCTCCCCGAGAACACCCCGCCAGCAGCTCCTTCTCATTTCTATTGAGGCAGCCCCAGCACCTTTGCTGATCTCAAGTACGGTAGTATATCACAAGGAGAGAGAGGAGATCCTTTCCGTAACTGCCTCAAATTATCTAGGGCTTTATAAGTTAAAATCAACACCTTAAATCCACCCCGAAGCTTTTATTAGAAACCAACACAGGTCAGAGCACTGGTCTAATGTGATCCAAGTGTGTTCACAGGTACAAATAAAAGTTAGCTGATGACAAGGTTAACCATTTTGTTATTGTTAGTTTTGGTAATCTTTGGAAGAACTCTTTATGGCAGGAGTTTAGTGGGCAGGTCTCCTTCTCCACTAACCTACCAGAGACACAGCTCTAGATGTTTCTAGTTCAATCAGCAGATGGAAAGTGACCACAAGTAGAGAATATGATGAGAAGAGAAATTGCTAGGAAAGGAACAAACTTTTTCTTTCAAGAAAATACTGGTTTTCTTAGGAACAAAGGAAATGACAAGGATAAAAGAGGAGCAGGTGACACATTCAAGTCTATTCCTATTTCCAGAACCACTCAGTCACATTGTGAAACAATTTGTAGCATACAAAGTGTTCTAGTTTCAACCTCTCCAGCATTACATGGTGCATGAAGTTTCAGTATAGGGTAACAACAATACAATGTGCTCTTCACTACCAATGTGTTGTATGGTTATAGACAATGTGGGTCACCCATTTAAACCCTCTCTTCTCTTGGAAAACAGCTTTTACACTGTGAAAGGCACTTATAGAGTGATCACTGTAGACAGCAACGTAGAGAGCTCTAAGAACAGCTTTGTACACCCTTCACAAGGCCCCACGTTTGTTCTGCGTAAAGGGATGCAAACTCTTGTTTTAGATTGAAAATGGGGTGCACTCCAACCACATCCACACAGACTACTGCAACAGAAAATATATATAGGCAAAGTTGCCTTAAATTTGCCCAACATCTGAATAGTTAACTTTAATAATTCAATGCACCAGTCCCTGCATTTTCTACACAGACCTTTGCATTCTTTTGATCTATTCAGATGCAATATTATTTTTCATCATCATCATGTAACTTCTCATAGAGAACAAATAAGTCAAATTATGTTGTTTCATTTTAATTAAAACACTCCCTTTTACTCTCATTTACCATTTAACCAATGTATCCCAAGTAAGGCTGTCGATTAAACGCAGTTAACTCACGCGATAAACTCAAAAAAATTAATCGTGATTAAAAAAATTAATTGTGATTAATCACACTGATAAACAATAGAATATTTTTGATGTTTTCTACATTTTAAAATATATCGATTTCAATTACAACATAGAATATAAAGTGTACAGTGCTCACTTTATATTATTTTATTACAAATATTTGCACTGTAAAAATGATAAACAAAAGAAATTGTATTTTTCAATTCACCTCATACAACTACTGTAGTGCAATCTCTTTATCTTGAAAGTGCACTCAGAAACAAACAATGTAAAACTTTAGAGCCTATAAGTACAAAAAACCCTCTGCATTCAAAAATAAAACAATGTAAAACTTTAGAGTATACAAGTCCACTCAGTCCTACTTCTTCTTCAGCCAATCGCTAAGATAAACAAATGTGTTTACTTTTATGGGAGATAATGTGGCCAAGTTCTTAGTTACAATGTCACCTGAAAGTGAGAACAGGCATTTGCATGGCACTGTTGTAGCTGGTGTTGCAAGATATTTACGCGCCAGATGCGCTAAAGATTCATATGCCTCTTCATGCTTTGGCCATCATTCCAGAGGACATGCTTCCATGCTGATGACGTTCATTAAAAAAATAATGCATTAATTAAATTTGTGACTGAACTCTTTGGGGGGGGGAGAATTGTACGTCTTCTGTCCTGTTTTACCCGCATTCTGCCATACATTTCATGTTATAGCAGTCTTGGATGATGACCCAGCACATGTTGTTCGTTTTAAGAACACTTTCACTGCAAATTTGACAAAATGTAAAGAAGATGCCTATGTGAAATTTTTAAAGATAGCTACAGCACTTGACCCAAGATTTAAGAATCTGAAGTGCCTTCCAAAATCTGAGAGGGATGAGGTGTGGAGCATGCTTTTAGAAATCTCAAAAGAGCAACACTCTGATGTGAAAACTACAGAACCAAACCACTAAAAAAGAAAATCAACCTTCTGCTGGTGGCATCTGACTCAGATGATGGAAATGAACACATGTCGGTCATGAATCATTATTGAGCAGAATCCATCATCAGCATGGACGCATGTCCTCTGGAATGGTGGTTAAAGCATGAAGGGACATATGAATCCTTAGCGCATCTGGCATGTAAATATCTTGCAACACCAGCTACAACAGTGCCCATGCAAACACCTGTTCTCACGTTCAGGTGACATTGTAAACAAGAAACATGAACATTATTTTCTGCAAATGTAAACAAACTTGTTTGTCTGAGTGATTGGCTGAACAAGAAGTAGGACTGATTGGACTTGTAGACTCAAATTTTACATTGTTTTATTTTTGAATGCAGAGGGTTTTTTGTATATAATTCTACATTTTTAAGTTCAACTTTCATGATAAAGAGATTGCACTACAATACTTGTATTAGGTGAATTGAAAAATAATATTTCTTTTGTTTTTACAGTGCAAATATTTGTAATCAAATATAAATATAAGGTGAGCACTGTACACTTTGTATTTTGTGTTTAATTGAAATCAATATATTTGAAAATGTAGAAAACATCCCAAAATATTTAAATAAATGGTATTCTATTATTGTTTAACACCCGATTATTTTTTTAATCGCACGATTAGTCACAATTAATTTTTTTAATTGCTTGACATACCTAATCCCAAGGCAATGATCCTAGGGGGATAATGATAGTTTGCAATCCTTTTCTTTTTTTTAAAGAACACACAGAAACATTTATTGTGATACAATGAAGAGCAATGAGTAGGAGATTCTCCCGAATCAACTTCCATAATCAAGAAAACAAATAAAATCTGTATACAATTCCATTATAATAATGATGGGATTACAGGACAAAACAGTCAAAGGCAAAAAATTAAAACAACTGTCTTCCTGCTGAGAATATTTAGTCCAGGGGTTGGCAATGTTTGGCATGCAGCTCGCCAGGGTAAGCACCCTGGCGGGCCGGGCCAGTTTTATTTACCTGCTGACGCGACAGGTTCGGCCGATCGTGGCCCCCACTGGCCGCGGTTCACCGTCCCGGGCCAATAGGGGCGGCGAGAAGCCGCAGCCAGCACATCGCTCGCCCGCGCTGCTTCCTGCCGCCCCTATTGGCCCGGGACGGTGAACCGCGGCCAGTGGGGGCCACGATCGGCCGAACCTGTCGCGTCAGCAGGTAAATAAAACTGGCCCGGCCCGCCAGGGTGCTTACCCTGGTGAGCCGCATGCCAAACGTTGCCGACCCCTGGTTTAGTCCAAGCAAGCAACTATCTGTATCTTTCTAATTTTTCCCCTAATATATAAATGTTCTAAAAATTTACCTGGCTAAGATTTTCAAAAGTGTCTTGTGATTTTGTGGGCCCATCTTGAGTCATATTAAAGGCGCATGATTATCAGAAGGCTCTGGGGACCCATCTTCCCAAAAATAGGTCTCAAGTTGGACACCCAAAAATTGAAGCACCCAAAGTCGTTAGTCACTTCTGAAAATCTTGGTTTGGATGGATTAGTTGGAGATAATTTTCCCTTAAGTATCATAAATGAACATCCGCACACTAGTTCATACAAGTCTCTATCTATATTTGTATGCAGATAAAAATATTTTTCTTGCACTTTATATAATACAAAATCTTAAACAAAATTATTTAGCAGCAAAGGTCTTAGGGCTGACACTGCTGGATGCCAAACCCATGGATAAAATATCTCAAGGAACCTGAAGAATTGACAGAATATGGGTCACCAGGTGGTCCAAATTTCTTTTTCCATACCATGCTATACATTTGTCCCAAGTGGTTGTATAGATCCATGATATAGAACATTTTCTGGATAGAACATTTTCTGGAGACCAATAAGATGTCAATGACCTCAATGGATTAACCATTTCTTTTTATTCTGCTCCTTTCAGCAGCAATGCTGCTAAGTACAGACTTCCTGGGTCTTTGTGGTTGTTTGGAACCTGAGAGAGAAGGTCAGTTGTGATGGCAATGGAGGAAGAGAGTGAGTTGGTGGATGTGTGATCTCCTGAAGTGAAAGTTGGCAATGACAGTTTCTAAATCTTGAAAAGTATCCATGCATTTGAGAGGTCAAATGGAAGCACCTTGAGCTGATAATGTGAGTGACCATGGGCAGCCCTTAGGAATCTATGTGTCTCACTGACTGGAAAGGATAGCTATGCCTCTGAGATCCATTAAGGTGAGTAAATCCCCTTGGTAGCTACTCACCAGCATGGAGGAGTCCCCATTTGGAACAATCTGTAGCTGGTACCATTGTGGAGAGCATTGGGGTCCAGCACAGCACTGATCTCTCTATATCTCTTCTGTATGGTTAAAAAAAACGATGAAATAAACTCCAAGCAGCTTCCCCTGTTGGGGAAACCTGTTAAATCTTTTCTAAGGAAAGTAGGTGCTGGAAGACGTTTATACATCCTCACCATTTTCTGCAGGTCCGTTGTAGTCCTTGATTGAATGAACTTTTCCTGTGTAATCAAATTCCTGCTCTTTATTAACCTAAATATCCATTTGTTTTTGATGAAGTTCTTCTGATTTGTAAGGAAATTAAATAGATGCCCTATAGTTACAGGGGTCCTCAGCCTCTCCAAGATTGTCAGGCTGAGGGTTTGTTGTTAACCAGAGAAAGATTGTCCAGGCTTCTGGTGAAATTTTCCTCCCCTGAAGTCTTGTTCCCACACCTCCCTCTGTGTTGGAGCTTCCATTGGCCCTGGTGTCGCCATATGAGAGAAAAGAAGAGGAAGACAGAAATTTCTTCTTTTTTCAAAGGTCTCTACCAACAGCTTGTCTAAAGATTCTGCCACATAGTTGGCTCTCATGCCAACCCAAGCCTTAGTGGGCCAGTTGGCAGCATGGCTGGAGAATCTCTGGTGATCCTCAGTCTAGGTCCCAGCCCAGTTGGGGTCATTGCCAGCTACTGTAGTTTACAGCAGAACTGAGGCTGTTTTAAACTATGCTAGAGATTGATTAATGAAGGATTGGCTCCAAGTTCAGAGAGCTACAAATAGCTATTTATTTACAGCTCCCCCACCCCTCAACTGCCCCCAGTACTTATTGGGCACAGCTGAGGATGGAACCAATTATTTTTGTCCATGATGGAGCTGATCCTGCATGGAATACACACTCCTTACATTGGCTGCTAGTGCCTTGCACTCCCATTGATGTCAGTGAGAGACCACAGTGCTCAGCATTTAATTGTACTGGAGGCACACAGCTTCATCCCCCACGTCCCAGAATCAGGCTCTTATAGTATCTGCACCAATTAAATCAATAGGAGTTTTGTCAGTTTTGCTGGGAGTAGGATTGGGCCTTGAATCAGCAAAATAAACGAATGTATAAAACTCATACAACCTTGTAGTTCATAAAGTAAAGCAGCCTTGATGGTGCCAGCTAATTCTAACTGCTCTCTGCCAAGGTTTCACTCTGATTATGAATACACAGTTTATCCTAGGGAGCAGTATACATCATCTTTGGTAATTTTGTTACTCCTCTTTAGATTCACATGGCTCAGAATGAATCAGACCCTAAAGGAGATATTTGTGACCTCTAAAAATCAATCAATATATTTACACTTCCAGTATCTTAGCTCCTTCACGGCTGAAAAGACCATAAGACCCAACATATAATTGTATAAATAAATAAATTCCTAAGATTTACTAATGTGAGCTCTTCTGACTCATGGAAGTCTGGAAAAATCCCCGCTGGTCTGTTAATAATAAAGCATCAGTAATACTCAAAATTATAAACTCCTCTCTTTTTAAGGTACCAGAGAGACATTTTTGCTTGTAACAATAGCATAACCAAGACCCTATATGCTCTGCAGCAAGCTTAAATTGAATTCTGCAGCAAGGCAGCTCAATTCTCTCACATTCCAATGCAAGAGACTGGACATTCTGCAACAGCTTTAATTTAAATTTTAAAAGTGAGATATTTATTGAGGTAAATATGAAAGTGCCCAATATAGTAATGATCAGCTGAGAAATAGTTAACAATGTTGACATTCACATTGACAGCATTAGGTTTCAGAAGTAACTCCCCCAGATGGATGGGGCACGCCAGGCGTCTCAGAACTCATGTTTCGTGTTATCTGCAGACTTGAGCAGACATAACTGCATTGGTGTAAACTCAGTTCACATTTTTAAGGTTATCTTTGCAACCATCATGTTTAGAGACTTTAGGCTAGATCAGTGGTTCTCAGATTTTTGTACTGGTGACCCCTTTCACATAGCAAGCCTCTGAGTGCAACCCCCCTTATAAATTAAAAACACTTTTTAATATATTTAACACCATTATAAAAGCTGGATGCAAAGCGGGGTTTGGGGTGCAAGCTGACAGTTCATGACCCCCCCCCATATAATAACCTCATGACCCCCTGAGGGGTCCTGACCCCCAGTTTGAGAACTCCTGGGCTAGATTCACAAAGGGACTTAGACACCTAGAAAATCACTGGCATTCACAAAGCCTGAGTTAAGCGCTCAGGCTTCCAATACAATGAATGGAAGGAGACAGGCACCTAAGAGTGGGATTCACAAAAACCTAACACACTAGGCAGCTCCCCACCTAAGATTGTCATTGTGAGAAGCTAAGAAGAGGGGTGTGTCCTAAACCCCACCCCTCTCAGCCCTTATGTCTGCTTTGGATTCTTAGCTGTGCACCCTCTCTTAGAGTTCGGTGCCTAAGGTGTTTCTTGCAAGAAGCAGAGGAGGAGGACCATCTTCATCATAACTTTTAGCTCAGTTGTTAGAGAACTTACCCAGGAAGTGGGAGATCCTCCCCCACCCCAGTTCAAGTCCCCCCTCCACCTGATGAGAAAAAGGGATCTGAACAGGGATCTGTTACGTCTTAGGTGACTGCCTTAACCACTGGTCTATGGCATGTTCTGATATAGGTCTCCCTCAACCTCTCCTGTTGAAACTGTTCCATTGTGGATAAATAAAGCCTCACTGGAGCTAGAGGAGTGGAACCTCAGTCACACACGTGCTGGGTGAGTGTTCTAACCACCAAGCTATAGAATCAGTCTCGTGTGTGTATTTTCTCTCTCTCTCTCTCTCTCTCTCATTAGTTAATCCATAATGGAACAGCTTCAACAGGAACCTCACATCAGAATAATCCATAGCCCAGTGGTTAGCATGCTCACCTCAGATGTGATAGAGCCCTGTTCAGATCCCTTCTCCTCATGAGGCAGAGGGGTGACTTGAAGTGGGTGTCTCCCACACCCTGAGTTAGTACCCTACCTACTGGGCTAAAAGTTGTGAGGGAGGTTGTTCTCTCCACCCCCATTTCACATGGAGGTAGGTATGCTCAGAGCATGCTTACTGGATCAGAGCCACAAAGGTGAGGAGTGCCTACCTTACCCCAGTTTGTGAATTGCCTTGGGGTTTAGGCATCCTGATGTCTAAAGTGAGGCAGCAGTGCACATGTCAAAGACAGAAGCATAAGTGTCTAGGGAACTTGTACTGCAAAAACTTAAGTGCTGAGGCAGTTTAGGTGCTTTACAGGGTTCAACAGCAGCTGCGAAGGGGTTCTACGAATACCAGTGGCATCTGGGTATTTAGATGCCTGAAGTGGCAGTTATGTGCGTAGGTCCCTGTGTGAACTTAACTCTTTAAGCTTAAAGTTTTGATCATGTAGTGCAATTTTACGGCAAGGACTGGATTCTGGTGTAAATTAGATGGCCAAGAAACTGCAGAGTACACAGGGCTCTGAACATACAAAAGTGTTATTAGTTACTCCCATATATTGTGTACGGTTTTAGGTAAAGAGATAACTTCATTATAGAATAAGTATCTATTTTTCCCCATTTCCCCTGTTCTCTGTCTACAAGTCTGTCTGTCTTCATTTATGAGCTCTTGGGGAAGGGACCATTCCTTTCTGTCTGGCTAGAAAACATCTATTACATTGTGGATCTTACAATAAGTACCTAAATAATACTACATGGAGATTTCAGGTATCATTTCCTTAATTGTCAAAGAGACATGATCATGGCTGGTAGGCCCTAATTTTTACAACCCTTTCTTTTTTTGCTTTGTTAGCACAGCCTATTTTATTCTTTATATGTGTTTTACTTTTTAAAAAATGCTTCAGTGATCATTCAGTAAGTAAAAAACTCCCCACTCATGAACAGCCCTATAATAATAAACAAAGTGTGTGCATTCATGAAGATAATTTTAGTAATGAAACACACTTCAATTTATTTTTTATATATATATATATATATATATATATATATATATAAGGTGCATTAGTGTAGA